>NC_138211.1:4596944-4636944 GCF_964194415.1 Vipera berus | reverse complement strand
CCTTAAGAGAGGGGACTTATAATTTACCCTACCATTATCTAGGCAAAAGGTGCTGAAACGTATTTTTAAAGTCCAGAACAAGGAGATAGCATTCAGAAGAGGCTCCAGCAGACACCATTCTAATTCATTGAGTATAAGAAGGGATTGGAGATACAGCACAATTAGTTTGGCAAGTTTCTATTATTATAGCTAACCTTGATAAAAGTCATTTTAACTTTCCTGAGGAGTAATTTTCTGCTCTGGTCTACCCAACGGGGTTGATACTACCACTCTCTCCAAGTTGTAACATATGACCCAGAGGATCGCACAAATTCATTTATCATCGCAGAGATCTCCAGAAGGCAACCATTAAGAACCTGCTTGATGCTCTTCAGAAGTTTTCCCATCTCCACATTGCAGCAAATCATGGCATCAGCGTTCAGCAACTGTACTTCAAGGAGGTGCCAGGAGCAGAATAAAGATTTGGGATGCCTGTGACTCTAAGGCACCACGTTATCTATCCTTGACTTAAAGTACCATCACTTCAATCTTCCCACCAGGGTCTAGAGGGACATCTAAAACAAAGCTCTTAAAATTCAACCCTTTTATATTTTGTAGTCAGCAGAGAGAAATTCCTCCTGCTGAGAAAATGTGTCCTAAGTGCAAGCACTTGTATTTGTAGCAAAACATGTCATCACTCCCAGCTATGTATATTTTATTGAGGTCATTCGCAATATCAGACAATTTCTGTTTTCCCACCTTTAGAATAATAGAATTTTGTGTCGCTGACATCTCCTAGCTCTGTGACTTTGGAAGCAGAAAATGTGTCTCTGGATGCCTCTGTGCACGTTAGTGTGTGTATGTTTGTGTGGCCAATTAGATGTGGAAGAAAGAGCCAGAAGATTTTATTAAGTGGTGGGCAGATGGCTCAATAAGAAGATGATTAAACAAGAACAACCTAGATCAGCTGCCTTGCTCTAAAACAACCTCCTCTTTCTTTCTGCAGCCCTTGCCAATGACAATTTAGCTTTTTTAGGTATATGGAAAATAAAAGCACATTTCCATCTGGCTGCTTTCGATCTAGTAAGGTAATGGGATCAAGTTGCCTAGCAAGCTGGCAAGATTCTGTCTATTAGGTGGAAGCAAACAATTGGAATTGGACTTAATTGGATTTCGTTGTGTTGTCTTTGGGCTTGTGCCTGACATCAGTCATGCCAGACTAAAGTTAAAACCTTCTAACCTAATAGATATACCCCAAGACATTCTATAGTGTGGGCTTCTTGGTGCACTCTGAGCTTGGTTGTTTTCTTGCAGTTGTTTTATTACCCAACTAGGTAACACCATCAGTGATAGAAGGGATTGGGGTCTGTAGGAGAGGAGGAGGAGGAGAAGAAGGAGGAAGAGAAAAAGGAGGAGGAGGAGGAGGAGAAAGAGGAGGAGGAGGAGAACTGTGGGATCCTTGGTGCTCTCTGAGCTTGGTTGTTTCTCAGATGTTGCATTACCCAACAGGTAACATCCTAAATGGCTTGGGTCCAGGATATTTGAGGGAACACCTGCTGCCAGCATCAAGCTCCCTTCGTCCAGTGCGCTCCCACAGGGAGGGTCTTCTCAGGGTGCCACCGGTTAAAGATTGCCGGCGGGTAACACCCAGGGGGAGGGCCTTCTCAGTGGGTGCGCCTGCCCTCTGGAACCAGCTGCCTGTAGGACTGCCCCTGACCTTTGCTCATTCCGCCGGGACCTGAAGACCTGGCTCTTCGAGCTCTCTGGCCCAGGCTGAGATTTTTTGTCATTTTTAATTTTAACTGGGTTTTTATTTTTTCTCAGGGTTTCATTTAATCTTTTTAAATTTGTTTTAACTTTTGTATTGATTTTCTTTTAAATACCCTGTAAACTGCCCTGAGTCCTTCGGGAAAGGGCGGTATATAAATCTAAATTAAAAAAAACACATCATCATTACTAGAAGGGAGTGGGGTTTGGAGACTTCAGGAAGAGGACTCTGGGGTTCCTGGTGCTCTCTGTGCTTGGTTGTTTTCTTGCAGATGTTTCATTACCCAACTTGGTAACAACATCAGTGCTAGAAGGGATTGAGGTGTGCTCCCTTCTAGCACTGATAATCCAACATTTCAACCCCAAGCTTCAAATATTAAGTAATAAAGGCAGGATAAAAATCTAACCAATAAAGTCATGCTACAAACTCCCCTCCTTTTGTACATGGGTGTGGCTTCACAATGCATGTAGAAAAAAGTTGGAACTTGTGGTCCAGCTATGTCAGTTGCCTTCATGGTTTGACTCCAACCTTTGACCTTTGTTTTGATTGCTGCTGCTAGGCCCCATCTCCTCCCCAGGAAGAGCAATATATTATTCATGCCGCACGATACTGCAGATGTCAGGTTCTTTACTATTTCATGCTTGAAAGCTTGTGTACCCAAGAAGGATCCACTTTGCAAAACAGATGGTGCGATTCCTTCCTTCCTTCCTTCCTTCCTTCCTTCCTTCCTTCCTTCCTTCCTTCCTTCCTTCCTTCCTTCCTTCTTCTTCTTTCTTTCTTTCTTTCTTTCTTTCTTTCTTTCTTTCTTTCTTTCTTTCATCTGCCATCAGCTCCAATGCTCCATCAGACGTGCGGTTCAGGATAATTTTCATTCTGGCTGCCTTGCCGTTATTTATCTATTTACCATTGGCAGTACATGCCAGTGAGGAATGAAAAAGAAAAAAAAAATGTCAAAGAATAAATTAAAATCAGAAGACAAAAGTTAATTGTGAAGGGGCAGGGGGAAAGAAAAAGAGACTAGATAAAAACACAAGGTAGAAATGTGCTGATTGTATTTTGCCAAGAATGGCATTTGGAACCGGATTAATTCTAGTTTTCAAATGAAATGCTGGGAATCATCCAGACCCAGGATGGGGCAAGGGTGAGTCCACCCTTGCTAAGTTGTGTCCAACTTTTTGCAACTCCATGGATCTCCCACCCACATCCTCCTCTGTCTCCCAGAGTTTGTCCAAATTCATGTTCATTGCATTGATGACGCTATCTAGCCATCTTATCCTCTGCCAATCCCTTTCTCCTTTTGCCTACCATCTTTCCCAACATAAAGGTCTTCTCCAATGAGTCCTTTCTTCTTATTAGGTGGCCGAAGCATTTGAACTTCAGCTTCCGTATCTGTCCTTCCAAGAAACAGTCAGGATTGTCTTCCTCTAGGATTGACTGATTGGATCTCCTTGCAGTTCAAGGGACTCTCCTGAGTCTTCTCCAACATCACAGTTCAAAAACAGTGTCCATCCTAGGTGGGGACAATAATGGGAGGGGTTGCCAAAGAAGACAAGGAAGCTAGCAGCAGGTGTAGAATCAGGTTGCTATTGCCAATATGCCAGTCAGCTGCTGGCTGCCGGCAGGTACATGGGGGAAAAAATGCCTTCAAGCTAGTTTTGGATTTTTGAGTATTGATGTTTTTGAACCATGGTGTCAGAGAAGACTCTGGAGAATACTGTGGACAGCTAAGTAAAACAAAAATGATGGATCATCAAGCAAATTGACTCAGAGTTTTCAGTCACAGCACAAATAACTAAGCTCAAATTATCCTACTTCTGACACATTAGGTAATAATCTATCTGGAGAAGACCCCAGTGCTTGGAAAGGTGGAAGGAAATGGAAGAGCATGACTAGCAACAAGGTGGATGGACTCAGTTACAATAGTGAGGAATGCAGTGTTGGAAGTCCTGAAGGGTCAGGTTATCAAGTGGAAAACAACTTGATGGCACCTAATCATTTAATCACGTCTACAACCTGCTGGTGTCTACCCTGATGCTTTCACTGTCACACCAAACTAACTCTTGGCAACGTAGGAGGAAGAATGTTAAAAATGATCTGTTCAGGGTGTCAGATATATCAGGTAAGCTACCGCCTCATCTGATATGTTGAGATTGTGGGGGGAAATGCTTGGGAGTTCCAGATGTTGGTAGAATTCGTGCTGCATGGAGGGGGGAGAAAGAGGAGGTGGGCTTGTCTTAATAGTGTTCTGCAGCTCCAGACAGATGACACTCAAGAAAATGTAAATAAATCCTTCCGTGTTCTTGGTCTTGAGTACTGGCAAACCTCAATATAGGAATGGGGATCAAGAGCAACCATTTTACTAATGCCTTGCTGTTTTCCAGAAAAAGACCTCCTAGCTTCCCTCAGAATGGATAAAACAATGCCTAACCCCCAAATAACCAATACCTTATGACCTCTTTCCCAACCCCCCCCTCCTTCTGTCTGACCCCATGCTACAAGGCTCAATTAGCCAGCTAACATCTCTTGGGCCTTATTGCTACCCATAGACTCAGAACAAAATGAGCTGTGGTTACCATGACAACATTAGCACAGTTACAGATGGGGAGGGGGAGAGCAGCAGCTGTGATTAAACAATTGAGGATCAGTCATGTGTTGGAGGGGGGGTTTCTTCTCATTCCCCCTTTCCCTTCTTATAGATTTTTCTTGCTATATCAGGAAATCCTGCTCTAGGCAGGAAAGGAAAATGTTGATCTTCCGAGACATCTCTCAGCATGATTCATGTGAAAGTCAACTGCCCAATGATTGGTTATTTTCTACCATTTGTGGAGACGAGTCTTCCAATATGCATCCGGTTCTCCTATGCACATTTAAACAGAATTGCATTCCTCTGGGTCTCATGACTCAGAATTGAATGCCTCTGTGGCAACATTTTTTACGAATATCAAACCACGTACCGGATCTCACACATACTGATGCAGAAGTAAACTGGGACAAATAAAGCTAATCTCCAAAGAAATGTGTCCAGGTGTGGTGGAATGCAGTCTGGATTCCCAGAAGGGAGATTCTGCATTCCAGAGGAGAATCAAGAGACAGCAAAGTTTAGATCGTTTGGTTGGGTGAAAGAGAGTTAAGGCAGCTCCTCACTAAGAATTCTCAGAGTTGGCAGATGCGAGAAACCAGAAACAATATAAGGCAGAGGTCCCAACCTTTGGGGCACCAGGGACCGGTTCCGTGGAGAGAGATTTTTCCGTGGACCAGAGGGTGTGCAGTTTTGTGCACTGCCTGCATCCCTCAGATGGGGCTTTGCTTGTTTGTGTGGACCAGTTGCTGGCATGCCACGACCTGGTACCGGTCCACGGACCAGGGGTTGGGAACCCCTGACATAAGGATCTGATCAGAATGGTATGTTTATTGCTGTTCGCCAACATACAGGAAACTCACTACACTAAAGCACCCACTTTACAATTACTAGATTAACATTGCAAAGTTTGGGGGAGGGTCTCCTTTCAGCTGCTTCCTGCTGATTCAGTGACTCAAGGCTACCAGGCCTTTTCGTTCCTCCCCCCAATTCAGCTTCGGATTCCAACACGTCAATAGAGATCAAGTAGTTTGCTTTTATTTGGCAAGATTTCTTTCTGTGGGCAAAGAACAATGCAGGAAACTGCTTAGAAGAACCTGTGTCTCTCTCTCTCTTGATTTTCGGAGCCCAACACCCTTGGCCCACAACTCTGGGGACTCTTTGTTGCATCATAGTTCATTAGTTAGAGATGAAGGGATTAACCTGTGTCTCATTGTTCTATGAGCAAAGTATTAAAATCAGAAAAATTAGAACAAAGAGGCTGCTGTGCACGCCACCTTGACTTCTTGGAAGGCCATTAGGTTTAATTCTACAAATAGGCCAATAATTAAAAAAAAATAGACTGGTTGGGACTTTTTTTTAAGTTTGAAAAGGAGCACCTGGGAAGAATATGATTAAGGTGTGCAAAATGATGCACAGTGTGGATGAAATATACCAGGAGAAAGCAGAATATACAAGTTCAGAGGTTGTCCTGTAAAGGAGATTAGAAGGAGAATTAGAAGATTGAAAAAAAGAGTTCTTTATGCACCCCTAATTAACTTATGGAATATGTGACCATAGGATAGTCATTAATCCTGAGGCCATTAAAAGGGGGGACTGCATAGGGGAGAAATCTGTTAAAGGCCATTGATTTCAGTGGAATGTGGGGTCCTTGGTGCTCTCTGAGCTTGGTTGTTTTCTTGTAAACGTTTCATTACCAAACTAGGAATGCCCTGCCTGGGGACAGCACAGCTCGAAATACCATGAAGTGGGGGAACTATGGCCCAAGTGTGGTAAGATGATGCCACCTCCTGTTTGAGAGCCCCCAAGAGGCATGTGGCTGGCCACTGCAAGAAGCAAAATACTAGACTAGAATGAACTTTGACCTGATCCTGTATGGCTTTTCTCATGTTTTAAAGCAGGGGTGTCCAACCTTGGCTACTTTAAGGACTGTGGACTTCAACTCCAGTCAGCCATCCTGGGTAATTCTGGGAATTGAAATCCATAGTCCCAAAGTGGCCAAGATTGGACATCCCTTGTTCTAATGAATGGGAGCCATCTTTTGATTCATTCCTAAGTCTGTAGAAGAGGTAAATGGGGAAACACAACAGTCTTTTCTGTAAATGTACTCTTTCCCTCTCTCTCTCCCTCCCTCTCCCTCCCTCTCTCTCCCTCCCTCCTTCTCTCCCTCTCCCCCCTCTTTCTCTCTCCCCCCCTCTCTTTCTCTCTCTGTGTATATTTTGGAGTAAGGGACAAATGGTTTGCTGTTGGGCATTGTACCAGGCTGTCATTATTCATTTTTTTTCTCATACAAAATGGTGATGAGTTTGTTATTGCTCATTTACTTGGAAAGGCTGAAACATTTGTCTTGAGGTCATTTTTTTCCTTTTTTGTTTGTTTGTTTTAGAGTTCACCATTCAAAGTTTTGTAATACACTTTGCAACACTCCAAATATTTGGAGAACGCGTATCTTAAGAGCTCCTGTACCTTCTCCTATCTTAAGGAGAAGTGCCACACACAAAAAAAAGTATTAAGGCAAAAGATACGTTGCACGTGTAACAAAAGCATTCCTTCCTGAAAATGTATGTTTGTACAAGTTTTCAATATTTTTCTTTTCTGTTTCTTGGTGTGTGGGGGGGGGGGGAGGGAGAAAGCTGATGCTGAAATGAAGACAGATCCTGCCCACGATCCTGCCCCTATCCTTTAATCCATACCTTTTATGAGAAAACAAAATGGCATGCGAGACACACAGATTGATGCATAATCAGAAATGTTGCAAAATGAGAAGGCATCACTGGAGATTTTTAAGAAGAGGCTAGACATTCACCTGTCGGTGATGGTATAGATTCTCCTGCTTGAGCAGGGGGCTGGACTAGAAGACCTCCAAGGTCCCTTCCAGCTCTATTCTATTCTAAAGAAGGTAGGAAGGAAGGGAAGCAGGGAGGGAGGATCCTCTCTGATTGGCCCAGATGTTCCTCCTATAGCTTTCTAGGCATGCTAGATTATTTTGTCATACGATATCTGAGTTCCCAGACTCTGGATAACCACTACACTGGTATTTCTCAACCCCAGCCACCTTAAGATGTATGGGCTTCATGCTGGCTAAGCACACAAATCTTAAAGTTGCCAAGGTTGAGAAATACTGGTCTAACTGTTGCAGGGACTACTTAGCCCCACCTTTGCAACCCAGTTTATTGGACAATAAATCACTGATTTGTCCCTATTGGCTATACATTCAAGGAGACGTTATCCTATGGCAGGGGTAGGCAATTCTGGTTCAGGAATTCTGGGAGTTGAAGTCCACGAGTCATAAAAGAGCCAAGGTTGCCTACCACTGTCCTATGGTAACTATCTCTAGGTTGCCCGGATTCATACCCCCACTAGATGTCAGCAAAGAGACACAGAAAATTCAAACTCCCACCATCTAGTGGTCATGTATATGTTTTCCAGCCAAGAAAGTAGTCCTAATAGTCCAATTGTACATGCAGAAAGTCAAGAAGAATTTACAGCGTTTCCAAAGTAGCACTGTGACATTTTAGAAGCCTCCCACAGTGGAAGTTAACATGAATAAAATGTGTTATGAAGAGAAGAAATGTTAAGAATTGTCATGATTGCAACAGACCCGTGTTATCCATTTTTAAAGTTTAGGTTGTTCTTAAATAAAAAAAGGAAAAATAAGAGTATTATATTTCCTCAGGGGATTTCAACATTTTTCTTTCCATTGGTTGGGGAAGATATAATAAAACACCTACTCTATTGCTATTTTTATACTACTTGCATTGTGCTTAAAACTATAAAGGTGATCGACATTTGGATATTTAAGGTGGTTAATATAATTTTTGACAAATTTCAAAGTGATCCACAAGAGGCTTGCAAGCAAAATGTCTGTTTTCAGATGGTTTTGCTTTATCTTATCTTTTATACAAATCTTTAACATGCCGTTTCCGACTAGCACGCATGTACGGGGGAACCTTTACCTTTACCTTTTTATGTCTGCTCCATCTAACCTAGGAATATTGATATCAACAATCCTAAGACTTTCTGACCAGAATTTTTTCAATTTTATGTGGAGAGGCCAAAAGCTGACCTAAGGCTATCTACATTGAAGACACTTCAGTAATACTGACTATCCTTCCTTAAATGATCATTTATTATGTCGATTTCTAAGAAGCACATACAATAACCCTTGGAGGCTTACAAAGTATGATATAATAGCATATTATAGCCCTAAATTTCAATACTAGCACTTACAAATGGAATGCTAAATGCTTCCAGACTATAATCCTGTTCAGTACTGTAATTACTGAACAAGTTCTGTTCTTCATATAATATTTTGACTTTCGAGATGAGGTTACTCCAAAAAGAACCTCTAATGGTGAGCTTAGCAATTTCAGATGAATAAACTGAAAGACAAAAATTCAGAATTCAGAGCCATTTGCTTTTCCTTATCCAATATTAACAAAACTCTCACTGGTATTAAAGGTAAAGGTAAAGGTTCCCCCGCACATGCGTGCTAGTCGTTTCCAACTCTAGGGGCCAGTGCTCATCTCCGTTTCAAAGCCGAAGAGCCAGTGGTTGTCCGAGGACGTCTCCGTGGTTATGTGGCCGGCATGACTAGATGCCAAAGGCGCACGGAACGCTGTTACCTTCCCACTGTAGTGGTCCCTATTTTTCTACTTGCTTTTTTTATGTGCTTTCAAACTGCTAGGTTGGCAGAAGCTGGGACAAGTAACAGGCACTCACTGGTATTACACTAACATAAATACTGGAAAAAGGCTTAATCTGTTGCATTATTTGGTTTCCTAACTATGGTTTCCTAACTGTGGTTTATAGCTTAGCATAATATATAATGCAGGCTATTATAGCTTGTTTAAGCAATTATGGTTGAAATCTTGGTTTAGTCTTAATGGGCCTGCAGAGTTTATGAATATACACGCTCCAGACACATTACTTACCCTCATCCATTTGTCATTGCACTCCCTTGCTCCTAAAGCAAACGATGCAATTAGTTGTTTGATTACAAGAAGCAAAAGAGAGGATTTATAATGGGTTCTGACAAGTGAGTTGAGATTAATGATCAATTGTTGTCTCACAATGTGGCAGGGATTTTACCTTGGGAATAGCCAGGAATAGTACCAACTGAACTGAATGATCTGTCCGTGGTACTTAAATTGGGTGATTATTGAAAAGTTATCCTTCTTTGATGGGCACAGTAGATTGATCCCTAGGCTCTGACATTTTCACTGTGATTGGGGGAGGGGGGAACATACAAACAAGATACAAGATAGAGTTGTTTGCCTCAGGGAGCAAAGCAGTTTCAATCTGCTGTTTCCCCTTGCTACAATGGCATAAGGTTTCCCCTTGAATATTTATGGATAGTTAATGAATTCATTAAATCTTCGGCTGTGTGTACTGTTCCTTATTAGTTTTCCCCAAAAAATTTAATCATAGTAATTAAATTTATCTTGTTCAAGTTGGCTTTCCTGCCTGCATGCAAAAGTGGGGCAGGAGCTAAAATATGTTTCCCTCTTCCTTTATGTTTTAATGCTTTTAGTGCACTCACACCAACAACAACAACAAAGGAAAAACATTCCACAAACGTAACTTATGATAAAGAAATTGCCAAGGTCAGAAGGGAACCTAAATTTTCATTTAAATTAGATGCATGGACTAGAATGAATTCATTTCCTCTCCAAGCATTTAATATATTCTTTCTGCCAAGTTGGGACATTACAATTCAGGGAAGGGCTTTGACAGCCGTATACAACAGTTTTGAGAGACCACAGGCAGCTGTAAACTTAGCTAGCTACCTGTTCTGTGCAAGCAGCCATAGCCTCTTGCGAGTAGCCAAAGTGAGTAACTTTATTGTTTGCCACACATATTACAGGAGGGTCTAGGAAAACTCGCCATGGTCAGCTTGCTACAGCCAACTTGCCATGGCACAATTCAATGTTGTATTAATTGTTTCGTTCAGTTACTTTTTTTATTGGTGACCACGTTTTCGCTGAAATTATTGTAACTCTTGTATTTCTGGATTGATTTTCTTTATTATTATTGGCCATGCTTCCATCGAAATTAATTTAACTTTTGTATTTGGTGAATTGTCCCATGGTGAGTTGGCCGGTTTACTGTAGTCCATCACATCTCCATCTCCCCCTCTGTAGGTATCATTCTTCACATTTGCTTTTTTAGTGCTGCTATAAGTTCAAGGAGTTGCCAAACAGGGCAGTAGTTAAGTGGGGTCTTCCTGTAGCATCTTACTATTTCCTTAACTTACATCCTGTATCCTGCACTATTATTGGTATCAGTCTGTGCTCCTTGTGCATCTTGCTACATCATAAGAAGCTCAGGTTGTGCAAAGATATAAACATGGAAATCAAGAGAGGATTGCTAAGCACATTGATTTGTGCTTCTTAGATTGTAAGCCACCCTGAGTCTTCGGAGAAGGGTGGGATATAAATGGGATTAAAAAAAAGAGAGAGAGAGAGAGGATGATTTTTTTTAATCAAGGAGTTGTGGGATCGCCCAGCTGGCAGATAAATTATTTTCCCGAACGATACATAGATTTTATCAGAAAGGCCAAAAGGAGAAGTGTTTTAGATTGAGTCCATGACTTCTCAACTAGCAATATTGCCTGTGTCTACAGGAATGAACATTCCATAATACAAGTAAATCTAACAACCCCCAAAAATCTCACATTAGCATTATAAGCTGCTCTTTAGCTTTAATTCTTGCCGTTATTCAGGGCTATACCATAATTTACAAATTGGAGTTGGAAAAAAGGAACAATGGAAATAGCAATAGCAGCAACACTTAGACTTATATACCGCTTCACAGTGCTTTGCAGCCCTCTCTAAGCGGTTTACAGAATCAGAATATTGCTCCCCAACAATCTGGGTCCTCATTTTACCAACCTCGGAAGGATGGAAGGCTGAGTCAACCTTGAGCCAATCAGGATTGAACTGCTGGCTCTAGGCAAAGTTAGCCTACAATACTACATTCTAACCACTGCACCACCAGGGCTCTTGGTTGGCTACTAGATATTAAGATGTTAGATAGCAATCGCACTTAGACTTATATACCACTTCATTGTGTTTTACAGCACTCTTTAAGTGGTTTACAGAGTCAGCCTATGGCCCCCAACAATCTGGGTCCTCGTTTTACTGACCTTGGAAGGATGGAAGCCTGAGTCAACCTTGAGCCCTGTCGGGATCAAACTCTTAGACTGAGCAGTGAATTAGCCTGCAGTACTGTATTCTAATCACCGTGCTGCATTCTAATCACCGTGCCACGTGGCTCTTATCTATCAGGAGTTACACTTTCATAAAAAAATAAAAATTGCAATGTGCTGAAGGCAATCAACAGCTCACTTGCAGAGAAGTGAGATTTAAAACCTGGAACACCGTAATGTTATGTACCACATTTTTTAAAAAAAATGTTCGTTGAGTCCAATAGCCTTTATTTCCAAAGACATAGTGATAGTAATACAACCTCAGTTTTTTCCCCCCGTGATATGTACCCAAAGAGAGAAGGATCAATGAATCCTGTTCCCACTGAATTATTTAGCATGTAGGCTAGATGTCTAAACAGAAGCCTATTGTATAGCAACAACAGAACTCTCTCCCACACAGTGCTATGCAGTTTTACAAGAAACACAAGTTTCTGGCTCTATTTACGATTGGCCAACTTTTAAGATCAAATGCATTTCCTAGTTAAAGGAATTGAGGCTTGAGAAAAGTTTGTGGAAAGAAAACCTGCAAAGATGCTGTATTTTTTGGGCCTACTAGTGGGCTTATTGTTTTTTTTATTTGTTATTTATCTGTTTCACCTCCTTCCCCTTTATTATTTGCAGTTTACGTTGAATTGTTCTTAATATTCCTTCCTTATAGTTAACTTTTGTGAGAGCTATTTTGTAAAAGGAAATGCCGTTAAGGACTGAGATCTGGGAAGGATTTTTTTTTCCCCCTCTGACAATGGTGCAAATCATTTTACCGTCCTTTGCAGTTCTCAGCAGATTAAAATGTCAGCTATTAAACCTCTGCCAAATTAATGATCGACTATCACAAATTCCTTTCCACATTTAGTATTTGATCATTTAGTTACTGGATGTGAAACTTGGTTGGCAAAAATGGGGCAGCTCTTTGAATACTGAAAAAGTATTTAATAGTTGTTGAGCATCAAGTATGGGGAAGTTGGAAAGGAGAACCAATTGATTTCAACTGTGCAATGGCCACATCAGTCTGAAGGTTGAGACGTGACAACTGGACTTATTTTCTTGTTAGTTTGAGATGTTTCTCTGCTTCATCGGTCCGAGTAAGTTAGTTAGGTAGAAAGTCACTGGAATGTACCAACTCCTCCTGCACCAACCTCAGGGTTCCTTCCATTCTCAGATGAGCAGCGAGTATATAGATATATATACTGCTTCACGGTGTTTACAGCCCTCTCTAATCATTTTACATAGCCAGCAGATTGCCCGCAACAACCTGGGTCCTCATTTTACCAACCCCAGAAGGATGGAAGGCTGAGTCAACCTGGCAGTCGAACTGCTGACAGTTGGCAGAATTAGCCTGTAATACTGCATTCTAACCACTGCACCACCATGGTTTGCAGTGTAAGAAAGAGCCTTCCAAAGAATATATTTTCTGGAAAACTTTTAATCACTGTGCCCCATGGGTACTTCGTCCATGTGGTCGTGATGGATGTAAAGTTGCATGTGTTAATAAGTACATTCTGATTTTTTTTCCTCCCCCCAAAAGTCTCGGTAGGACCTCGTGGTAATCAACGGAATAAGGGAAAATCCCCTTCCCCTTGATTTCTTTCTAAAGCGCGCTCCTATTGCCGAAGTGTGATTTTATTAGTTTTTGTTTTATTGGGTTGGCTTATTGATTTGTTGTAATAGCTTTTTATTTTAATCGCACACTATCATGAGCCCTAGGGGAGCAGGGAAATAAATAAATAACGTGGTTATATTGTGTGAGATGGGAAGAAGGTTTTTGAATATTTGTTGAAGCAAAATACAAAATTTGTAAGACAGCATTTGATATGCTCTCTGGTTTAGAATGGGGCAACTCGCTTCGGCCAAAACTCGCCAATATTATTGCTGAGTAATTCAATTCCCATTACATCAAACGAGTTGAAGGTATGGTAGAGAAACATGGAATTGAAGTCAACTAGTACAAATTCAAAAATCTATGCTTCTGCTACAGGTCTTCCATCTCTCTGTTCTTCCAGAATGTAAATCCAGCTAATTATGAAGTTCCATTTCTTCCCTATCTTCTATTTGCATATGGAATGAAAGAGCCTCCTAAATCCATTGCTTTTCATAATATATTAGTCTACTGGACAATGTTAAAAAAAATTAACAGGGAGAAAAGTACGAAATCTGTAGAGGACTTAGTGAGTAAAAAGGAAGGTTTCGTTTTGGTCCGATATTGCCAGAGACTTCCCAGAGTAAATAAGTCACAATTTTATGAAACCCCTTCCTTAACATTTTGAAATAATGAAATAATTTGTGGAATTTTATGGACAGCTGCAGTTAAGCCCATTAATTTTTATAGCGCTGGGTTCATGGCATTCTCTTGCCAAAATCTTGCCTGCCTCTGATGGACAGGGAGCCAGTGGAAACATCTCATTTCTTCGGTTTACTGTATTCTCCAGATAGCAGATCTTTTGCGTTGCCTCTGAGAGCAGCTGGCTGAATTCCAGAGCTTTATGTCAAGCAAATAAGCTGGTGGAAGATAATTCATATTTAATACCTTCTCACCTTTTGTCCTCAGAGGCTGCTCAGGAGAAGAGGCAATACAAACATGCTGAAAAGATAGATGCAAATAGAAAATAGGCTTGCAAACTTCTTTGCTGGTACTTTCCTTTAGGTGAAAAGGTTTGAAGATGATAGGAATTAAACTGGCAAAGCCGGGGATAAATTTAGGACCCTGGTGTACTTCAAAGACAGGTAGGTTTGTAAGAGAGTAAGTTTGGCAATCAGCCTGGCAGAGGAGATTAAGAAAATACACAAATGTGATTGATGAAGTCTTCCGCTCACAGCAGAGTTAGAGGTCACTCTAACTCTAACTCTGTTAGTGCAGGTTTGCATCCCACCAGGCTCAAGGTTGACTCAGCCTTCCGTCCTTCAGAGGTAGGTAAAATGAGGACCCAGATTGTTGGGGGCAATTAAGCTGACTTTGTAATAATGCCACTTAGGGGGTGTGTGAAAGCCCTAATAAGCAGGCATATACATAGAATGAAGGCTACTGCTAAGCATGTAAGACGCCCTGAGTCTTCGGAGAAGGGCGGGATATAAATGGAATTAAAATAAAATAAAAAATAAAAATAATTCTGTTGTGAGATACTTCTTGCAGAAACACAGCTATCAGCAAGATCCAGGAAAACATGAAAGGGTGTGAATATTTCTATAGATTTACAATGTTTCTAGAAAATTGCACTAACAACAACAGCAGCAGCAGCAATAATAATAATAATAATAATAATAATAATAATAATAATAATAATAATAATAATAATAAAAAATAATGCCAAAACAAAGACAGCAATTTTATGGAAACACAGATGATAGTTAATCATGGTGGAATTTGCTTTCTATAATGAGTCAATCAGTCCAATATTTATTTATTTATTTATTTAATTGATTTTATATACCGCCCTGTTCCCGAAGGACTCACACAGCGGATGGTTGACAAGGGAACCAAAATAAAACAACAATATGTTGCTGAGCTGACAAAGCACTTCTGTACATGCTAAAATATGGATGAAAACTATCATTTCTTTTTCTATGGATGTTTGTTTGTGAGTCTGCCATTTCTGAAAATTCCAGGAAAAAAAATGTAACGTGAACAATTAAATAAATAAAGTATGGTTACTGGAATTGGATATGTCTAGTTAGTAGTTTAATGAAAAGAAGGACAAGGGGGGGTGACATGACAGCAAGGTTCCAATCTCTAAGGGGCTGCCACAAAGAAGAGGGGGTCAACTATTTTCCAAAGCACCAGAAGGCAGGACAAGAAACAAGGGATGGAAATTAATCAAGGAGAGAAGCAACCTAGAACCGAGGAGAAATTTCCTGACAGAGGGAACAATTAACCCGTGGAACAACCTGCCTCCAGAAGCTGTGAATGCTCCAACACTGGAAGTTTTTAAGAAGAGACTGGACAGCTGTTTGTCTGAAATGGTATAGGGTCTCCTGATTGAGCAGGGGGTTGGACTAGAAGACCTCCAAGGTCCCTTTCAACTCTGTTATTCTGTTATTATGTGGCTACCCTTTATAGCTGAGTAAAAATTGATGGCTAAAATGGATGGATGGATGGATGGATGGATGGATGGGGGGGGGGGTTTGCACATTTTTCTAAGGGAAAGACACACCCTTCCACCATTTCTCACCCCTAACTCTCAGTAGTAGTGTTTTCAAGATGCTTTCCCTTGAGACTGAATGAAATCTCAAGGAAGCTGTTGACTGGAGAATGAAGCGTACATTCAATGATAGGACGTTCACACATGCCCCTTGGACATCTCATAACTAAAAACCCGACTCCACGCCAGGAGAGGTGATCTTCTTAAAGCAAGCTCCCTTTCATCAGACCCAAGAAGTGGAAGAAATACAAAATGCAGGCTAATTTCTTAGCTGCTCTCTAGTTTTCTTTCCCTCAAAATAATTCTTTCCTATGAAAGAAAAAAAACAACAACCCCACAGGTAAATAACACGGGGCTTAAGTCTCATCTGACATGCACATGAGTGCGCTGGGCTTTTCCAAAAAGAAAAGAAAATAAAAAAATTCTTCACGGTTGTCTTCCATTGCAAGGAGACTTGGAAAACCTGGACAACTATTTTCACTTTGAGTTGCCCTTCCCCTTCCCCTCCCCCACCCCCTTTCAATCATTCCAAATCACAGGTGCCCTGATCAGATTTCCTTTTTCATTACCTAGCAAGGGAAACATTCAAAGCTGCTTCGCCCTCCCCCCTTTCCCGGTGACCTTTTTTCTTTAATTTTGTAAACAAAGTTAATAACAAAACATTTGGGAATTGCCGGTAAGGGCATTTTACAGAAACATTTTTATTATGCAAATGTCTAAATGAGTTACATGCATTTGCATCTGATTAAAGGCACCACGGAAGGCATTGCAAGTCAGTGTTATAATCTGATTACAAGGGGGAGTAAGTGTTTTCTCTTGAAGATAACATGTTCAAAATCCAACCAGGGAACCACAGGAAGGAAGGGAGGGGGTGGGGGGTCTTGAAAAACAAGCCATCTAGATCTCTCTGCTAGATTGATTTTACTATCGATGTCCTCAGTTGGGTCCTGCTGTGCGGCAAATCCCTAAATGAAAGCTATAACAAAAAAATAAAATAAACTCATCCTCTCCAGATCCTTCACTGTGAAAGGGTGGGTGGTGATGACTATCAGCTTAGTTTCAAAATAACTTTAGTCTCTTGTACCATTGCATACAAGTTGTGCTGGATGAAACTAAAGGTCTAATTCTTTTAGAACGTTCCTCCCACACTGGTCACTTGAAGCCTTTGGTCAGTCAACCAGGAAAATGTGGAGATGGAAGCAATTTCGGGCTTCTAATCCCTGAAGCTTCCATAGTCTGGAGAGACATCTTGCTTTCTGCATGGAAGATGCAGACCTGGTTATGATTTATTAGATGTAGTGCCTGCAATTTATCCAGCAGCTCAAGGTGACCTCACTCTCCTCTCTCCTATTTCCCACACACACACACACAATAGCAATTCGGTGAAGTAGGTTGGGGTGAGAGAGAGGTCATCCAGAGAGCTTCCATATCTATGCCTGGATCAAACCTGGATCTCCATGCTCCTGTCCAACACCTTAACTGCTATTCTACAATGGCTCTAAATCATGGTTAGTAGTCACTGGTGGACAAGGGCATCTAGAGCATATAGCTCATAGCATTGTATGTGTATGTGTGTGTTTGAGTCAGCGGTGACTTCTGGTGATTGCCTGGGCACGTCCCTGTTGTTTTTTTGGCAATGTTTTTCAGAAGCGGTTTTGCCATTGCCTTCTTTGTAGGGCCGAGAGAGAGGGACTGGCCCCAAGTGACCCAGCTGACTTTTATGCCTCAGGTGGAACTAGGATTCACAGTCATCCAATTTCTAGCCTCATGCCTTCACCACTACTCTAAATTGGCTCACAAAAGCTCTTTAGACATTTTTGTTTTGTGCTAGTGCTGTTTCTCAGTCAATTGCTATTTAAAAAGTACTTTTTTAAGCTGGATCAGAAGAGAAAGACACACACACACACACAGAGACTAATTTTTATATTTATATCCATTACTCAAAATAGCCAATATTATAATTGTTCTACTACAGCTTCTGAGCTCTGATCTTTTTACACATATAGCCACATCTCAGCCTACTTGTTGAAGTCTTTTGCACTGCTGAGCTAGTTAGTAAGTTCACAAACATTCCCTAACACTTCAGCGGGGAAATCACCGACCTGAGAGATTTCATTTCTATCAGCCGAGGACCAGCTGCTCACAGCCAAAAGTCACATCTGAAGTTAACATCAGGGTTTGTTTTCCTCTTGAGTCTGTTCAGTCACTTGGGAACCATTTGAAGAGAAGCAAACAAAAAACCCCACCACGATTTATGCATTGTGCGATTTTATTTTCCCCAAACATAAGTATTACCCCAAAGGGTTATGCAGTGTTAGTTTTAACTTTTGCAAACGGATATAAATAGTGGATCTAGTTGTAATCTTCTTATACAATGACTTGGCTGGGTTTTTTTTTAGAAGCATCAGTAACCAAGATAAGCGACACATCTTGAATTGAGTTTGTCATTTCATATATATCTCCATATATATATCTATATCTCTGTGTGTGTGTTTCCCATTCCTAGCAATGCATTGCCTAAGCCAACCCAAATTGTATTTACAAATCGCCTTCAGTGTATTTTTGTTTAGAATGGATAAAATGATTGCTGTAACTTATTTCTCTTATTCCATCTATTTTGCCATGCAACTTTAAAAAAAATAGTATGATGTTCCCAGACTGCCTATTATGTGCATCAGACTCAAACCTACTTTATATTTCATGGGCAAAAATGTGTTTTATAAGATAAGGAGCCTAGTTACATTTTCCCCATACCTATCAGAATAAATGAATGTAAATGGACAATTAAACTGGAAGCTCCATGTATCACAAAAGAAATTGTTTAGCATTTGGGATGACTGTAAGCCATCAGGATTATGAAAATGTCAACAGGATACCTTGATGTTTGAGTTATTAATTCAGTAACTGCCACATTTATGCAGAAAGCATCCCTCCACTGTGACTTTGTAACTAGAGGAGAACCAAGATTACATAGCAGTCATTTTTCAGAGAAAGTTTGAGTTTCCTTCCCTTGTACACAAACATGCACTTTTATGCATTTCCCCTTTTCACTGTGTGGCAGGTGTGCCATCCCTTCCCTTATGACGTGGGTGGGCAACTATGGCCCCTTTACAACTTGTGGACTTTAACTCCCAGAATGCCTGGCTTAGGAATTCTGGGAGTTGAAGTCCACAGGTCACAAAAAAGGCATAGTTGCTCAACCCTGCCTTATGCTTTCCTCACATGAAGCTAAAGCAACATGTCTTTGACTTTTGCTTGATGTGTTGCATTGCTCTCCTAATTTAATGGTGAGCTTCCTGCCAACAAACCATCCTGAGAAAAATCCAGGGAAATTTGATGAGCTGGGAACCCCATGCAATTATCTACCCATAGATAATTTAGGGTTTAGGGTTTTAGGATTATAGTTTAGGGGTTAGGGGTTAGGGGTTAGGGGTTAGGGTTAGGGAAGGTAGGGAAATAGTTTGGCCTGCCTTTAACCCTACAGGCTAAGCCAGGGGTAGGCACCCTCGGTTCTTTTATGACTCATGGACTTCAACTCCCAGAATTCCTGAGCCAGCTTGGCTGGCTCAGGAATTCTGGGAGTTGAAGTCCATGAGTCATAAAAGAGACGAGGTTGCCTACCCCTGGGCTAAGCAAATGTCTATGCTTGTTGTCAGAAATGAAGTTGGTGAACCAGAAACCAGAATGAAAGTGGAGACTGGTCTGAAGTTATTTCATCCCATAACTTGGTGCCTATTTTCTTCTTTTTATCTCCAACATCCTTGCCATTATTTGCCCTTAATTCTACTGCAACCCATGAAGTGTTTGTTTCGAGGTTCAGTTGTTGAGTTCGTGACATCACCGGCAAAACTACGTGAGTTTTCCCAATTTATAGCAATAAGCAGTCAAGAGGGGAAATGAATCTGAGGATAAGGAAGGTAAAGGAGGATCCGTGAAGTCAACAAAAAATGTGCAAATGGTTGAAAATGAGAGGTTTTTTTTTTTTACCCTTGCAGCGGTGCATAGCCTCATCTCGTCTATCTCTGCAAAAACTGCCTCTGAGTGACACAACTTTAAAAAGATGGCCTTCTTGTCTGATGGAGACCAAGATAATTTCACACACAGGAAAAAAAAAACCTGAGGGATGCCATAGCTAACAAGCCTCCATTAGATCCATCTCTAGCTAGTGCTATCATCTCCCACTTTCTTGAACACACAATTATTTTTGTTAAAGCCAAAAGCATTTAATAGGATAATGAGTGAAACTAAATTGATGCATTAGTGCTGGGATTTTCACAAGGCTATTCACTGCACATCAGAAAAAGATTGTCGAGAGCTATTGCAAAGACGATGGATTCTGCTAGGGTAAGAGATGCCACAGGCCCTGTTAGGCATAGCTTATTTGTACAGATCTCTGTAAATTAAAAGACAATGGCAACATTTGCTCCAGGTTATACATGTCAATACTTGACATTTCTAACAGTCACAGTTATTAACTTTGCTTTGGATATTATAACAACTGTTCAGAAATGTGAAGAAGCTACAATAAAGCTCAGTTCATAGATCAAGTGACGATCTTGTGGCCAAGTGATGACTTGTACGCATGGTTGAGTCATCACAGATTCACCCCCAGAGGTGAAATATTTCTGTTTTCTGCATACAAAAATGATCTAGGTTTAGTCATGCTTAAAGCAAATCCAATGTAATCATATGGGGGCAGTTTCATAATTCTCAAGTTCTATTCATTTCAGTGGATCTGTTGTTGTTGTTGTTGTTGTTCAGTCTCTAAGTCATGCCTGACACTTCATGATTCTATGGACCACAGCACGCCAGGCTCCCCTGCCCTTCACCATCTCCCAGAAATTGCCCAAATTCATGTTCATTGTGTTGATGAAACTATCTAGCTATCTCCTCTTCTGCTGTCCCCCTCCTCTTTTTGTCTCCCATCTTTCCCAACATCAGGGTCTTTTCCCTTCTCATTGGTTTCCTTTAGGATTGACTGATTTGATCTCCTTGCAGTCCAAAGGTTTCTTTTGAGTTATCCTACCCTAGTTAGATACTTTGAAAACGTAAGAGGGCACCTTCTCCATATCATGCACACATGCGTACAAGACGGGCAGCTGAACCCAATTTGGACACTAACAACATTTATATAAGAAACATCTAGTGAGTGCCTACAACCGACTGCTCAAACCTGTTCTTCAACCTGTTTAATTATAGGGCAAAACTGACAATATCATGGATGTAGGAGTTGGCCAAAAGAAAGAAACAACCTGCTTTCTGGTTCAATATATTGTGCAAACCCAACCAACTATGGCAGGGGTCTTCAAACTTGGCCCTTTTATGACTTGTGGACTTCAACTCCCAGAATTCCTCAGTCAGGCATGGGTGCCTGGCTGAGGAATTCTGGGAGTTGAAGTCCACAAGTCATAAAAGGGCCAAGTTTGAAGACCCCTGAACTATGGTGTATTCAATTAATTACAGTAACAGGAAAGGTGGTAATATCTGTCCCAGGTCAGGGAATGACTGTTGATTCAAGCTATCCATAACACATTTATATCTTCTTCTGCCCTCTTAAGAATGAATGCAACTCCATGCCAACTTCTTATCTCTCAACTCTCAAGTCTGAAACCAACGGTAAACTTAGGTCCTGACGATCCAGATACGCTGTTCATCCAAGCAACATGACTTCACCCCAACTACCAGTTTTCAAGGGGGAGCATACATTTGATAGTCCAGCTGCCAACTATTAGCAATGACAAATGCTTGCTTTGCTAGTGATATACAACGTAAGCTGGTAATAAGATTGTCAGAGAAATCCCATTATCAAGTGATGGGTGTAAGGGAAGATATCCACATCTATGATTCCTTCATATTTCAGCCCTGAGAGTTGTAATTCTTTCTGAGACTTTTATGAACTCTGTCCACGAGTGATATTAATGATAGGTGCCATGCAGTATAACAGCAGCAATACCCTGCATTATTTATCTTGCCAGAAATGTCTACAAAGCAGCCATCAATTTGACTTCCCATTTAGAGGGCAACTTGCTTTTAATTGGGCTTCATTAAAACCTCTTAAATAAGTGTGATTCTTTTATAGGAATTAAGCCATTTTGGTATCCACTCTGCTGGGCGAAGGAAAATTTAAGTGAAAACCTCAGAAATCAGATGGACCTTCTAAACCATGCCAGATGGCTCTGGAGCACTGTGCATTCCTTTTCTAAGGAGATAAGAAATGACAAAGAGATTCTGTTTTCATTCTCTTATCATCATGATGTGATCCTTAATAAAGGCTCTTACTGGACTGGTCTGCTCCATTCTTCATTTCCCTCTTCTGCGGTTCATCTTGCAGAATTCTTCTGAAACCAGGCTGCTCTCTAGCCAGCTATCATCTGTCTAATCCAGGGGTCTTCAAACTTGGCAACTTTAAGACTTCTGGACTTCAACTCCCTGGCTGAGGAATTCTGGGAGTTGAAGTCCACAAATCTTAAAGTTGCCAAGTTTGAAGACCCCTGATCTAATCTCTCTCTCTCTCTCTCTCTCTCTCTCTCTCTCTCTCTCTCTCTCTCTCTCTCTCTCTCTCTCTCTCTCTCTCTCTCTCTCTCTCTCTCTCTCTCTCTCTCTCTCTCTCTCTCTCTCTCTCTCTCTCTCTCTCTCTCTCTCTCTCTCTCTCTCTCTCTCTCTCTCTCTCTCTCTCTCTTTTTTTTTTTTTCTGGAAAAATAAAAAGCTTGCAATTACAAACTCCAATTAACTCCTCCTCAACTGGGTTTGGTATAAGGTGAAGTAGAGAAAGTTTTTGGCAGGCTTCCAAGATTCTGTTCCAATACCCTAACAGCCTTGGAATGGCTTCCTGGCCTTCCTCAAAGGGCTGATAAGTGCCCTTTCTCTCTCTCTCTTTCAGAGAAAAGTTTTGTGTGGCTAAAAAGAGGGCTGATAAAGTGGGTGGTGTGTGTGTGTGTGCACGTGCATGCGTGCGCTGAAGCAAATATAACTGTAAAACTTGGACTCCTGAAAACTGAACGCAGAGGCCTCTTCAGTAGTAAGCCAAAATTACATCCTTTTTGGCCTGTTTTTTTTCCCTTATCTGCCCCCTGCTAGAGAAAGTTATTTTATCTCCCTCCCTTCCTGCCCTTTCCTTCATTTCATTACCCATAATGGTTGTGAAAGGTTATTTTTTTCTTTCACACTGCCACAGAGTGTTCTGGATTGCAGAGAAGTGGTTGGAACCTACATTTCTTGTTAACAAAAGCAATGCAATTTCTGTAAGGTAAGAAGGAGGGGAAAAAGGAGAAGCAGAACAAAGCGGTTGCATGAGCCTTGAACTAATAATTCTCTTTGTCAGCTTCACACGTTCACCCTGAGCCATTGGATGTTTAATCCTCCCAGTGCTTTTTTTGTAAAAGAAAAAGGTGCCAGAACTCACACATGTCACACAACCCGCCTTGCCTACCCTGCAAGGTTCCATCCAAAAAAGGTGCCGGAACTCCGTTCTGAGCGTTCTGTGAGAAAAAAAGCCCTGAATCCTCCTTTCTTTTTCTTTTAAACAAACCACAATTGGCTGAGCTTATAGAAGCATTAAGATGAAAATTGGGATTTGCACAATACAATGACTAGAGGCACACAATGCACTCTGCTGAAAGTAAAACAAACATCTTATGACTGAGACTAATATGCAAATAAGTCCAGAGTTAGTTCCTTGTTATTCCATTCCAGGAAACTATCTACGGTTTCCAGATTGGGCTTGAGAAATGGAATTTGCTTTCCTTCCATCATTCAAGAGTTGAACAGACATAATGTTTTGTCAACAACTCATGTTTTGAACTAAGATGATATAATATAATTTCAGGCACTCGTTCACTTCTCTTGCTTGCATTTTTATGCCAGCAATGCTTGGTTGGTTTTAACTCTGATAGTATTCCTTCCTTCCTTCCTTCCTTCCTTCCTTCCTTCCTTCCTTCCTTCCTTCCTCCCTCCCTCCCTCCCTCCCTCCCTCCCTCCCTCCCTCCCTCCCTCCCTCCCTCCCTCCCTTCCTTCCTTCCTTCCTTCCTTCCTTCCTTCCTTCCTTCCTTCCTTCCTTCCTTCCACCAATATATTTCAGAAACCATACACTTTCTTAGAATATAGTTGAAAACAAAAAGAGGAGAAAGCTATCATACGTTTTAATTTAGTTGGTTTTTGACACAATGGGAAGCGGGGAGTTTTCCCCTTTTCCCACCAGATGAGTGATTCAAAAACAGAATAGGCATTCTACAGCAGGGGTGTCAAACTCAATTTCATTGAGGGCCACATCAGCATTGCGGTTGCCCTCAGGGGGCCGGGTGGGTGTGGCCAGGGTGGGCATGGCCTACTGGGTGGGCGTGGCTAGAGTGCATATGGCCTACTGGGTGGGCGTGGCCAGCTTTACATCGTTCGCATCAAGGGTGCCTATGGGGGCCTGGGCAGGAGTGGGACAGATCTGAGGGTCTCTGGCAGAAGGAGGGTCTCTGGGCCAGGGCCAAGGCAGAGGGGGCCGTTCCCTCACTGTTTCCAGGATGGCTTCATGGGCCGCATGAAACCACTTTGCAGGCCGGATCCGGCCTCCGGGCCTTGTGTTTGACATGTCTGTTCTACAGCAAATGCCTGCTAGCTTCACCCCTCCGTAATCTAACCTCCTTAGCATAGGTTTCCTCAGGGCTTTTTTCTCATAGAATGCTCAGAATGGAGTTCCGGCACCCTTTTTGGATGGAACCTTGTAGGGTAGGCAAGGCGGGTTGTATGACATGTGTGAGTTCTGGCACCTTTTTCTTTTACAAAAAAAGCACTGGGTTTCCTCATGTTTAGCCATGGCCGGGACCAAAGTTGGATACAAACTCAACCAAAAACACCTCAGGTTTATGGATCATGCATCCTAAGGTCCTTCCTTATTGAGAGGTGCTTTTCAGGGATCAACAGTGCTCTGCGTCAGCTAAGCCACAAATTCATCTTGTCATTGCTTATGATTTAGCTATCGTTCCACCATGGCTTCTCTCTCTGCAGTCACATCTGCTTGGAGTTGACAGGATGTTCATTAGCATTTCTATGGTGTGGTGAGTCGATTCTTGCTATTTGTGATAAAAAAAGAGTAACAGAGTAACAGAGTTGGAAGGGACCTCGGAGGTCTTCTAGTCCAACCCCCTGCTCAGGCAGGAAACCCTGTACATTTCAGACAAAGGGTTGTCCAGTCTCTTCTTAAAATCCTTCAGTGTTGGAGCACCCACAACTTCTGGAGGCAGGTTGTTCCACAGGTTAATTCTTACTGATAGGAAATTTCTCCTTAGTTCTGGGTTGGCTCTCTCCTTGATTAGTTTCTATCCATTAGTTTCTATCCAGAGAGTAAACATATTTGGAATAGTAAAACAACAAAAAAATAGAAGTGTATGAGTTAATGTTGTCTGACTAGTGAGATTTCAGATTTTTAAACCAGAATACCACTTGAATTTGCATCCAGTTTATATAATGCTTTGCACTTCAAGTGTGATTTGTCTCCCCACAAACTACCAGCTGTTCGGATTTCAGGTCTAAATGGTTGTTTGCCATCTAGCTAATTTCAAACCCTTTTGTCAATGTCTGTCATCAAGCCATAGCACATAATGTTGTGATGAATCTAATCTTGACAATCCAAAACGGTTTATGGCCTAACATGTTGCATATAGCAGGTCGCTATTTTTTTAGTACAAATGGCATGAAATCAATCACAGGTGAACACAGCTGGTTGTGACTTATTTATTAAACCATGGGTTGTTGTCATGGTATGTGAGAAAGACCTTGAGAGACAGGGCAAGGAAAGGCAGCCTACAGAATGTTCAGATAAGAGAGGAGAGAGCCCACAGCTGCCTAATGGAAGGAGAAAGAGGCTGAGAAGGAATGCTCCATAGCTTCTCAGGCTGTTAAAGAAACAGTGAGAGATTCAAACTTGCAAGAATCTGTTAATGTAGCTTTACAATAAAGAAGAATGAGTCCTCTGGTGATGTTTCTTGCCTGGTTTACCTGGTAAGGCTGGCATCAATCTTGCAAGTCTCAAAGTTCAAATCTCTCACCCTCTCCTTAACAGCCTAAGAAGCTAGGGACAGTCTCTTCTAAGTCTCTTTCTCCACCCATTATTCAGCTGTGGGCTAAACCGTCTCTTATCTGACTGTTTCTTAGGCAATATTTCTTCACCACATCTGTCAAAGTTTTTCTCACGTACCATTATAGTTAGTTTCATGCATGGCTGGCTAGGGAATACCGTGAGCCCATACATTTTCAAGTTACCAAGGTTGAGAAATGCTACTTTAGGCTTATAAGCAGGTGGTCCAGACCAGTGGAGCTTCTGGGAGCAGATTTCCTAACTCTACTGTGAATTCCTAAGGGAAGGTCCTGTCATCTGGCTGAGATCTGTCTTCCCATTGTGACTGTAGACTCTGGAAGAAGACTTGCAATAATTCAATGATAAATCTCCTTCTCGTTCTTTGTCACGAAAAATCCCAGCATGTTTTATGCCTTTTTGGCTGACATTTAATATCTGAAAACCCAGCTGTTACTCTGATACTATCAGCCTGAGACAGATCAAAACGCTTACTGGTGCCTGCCTGGTGTGATATCAGCACAAAGCAATCATATCTCTGAGATTCTAGACAGTGTCCCCGGGAGGGAAGAGAGGGCAAAGATCTCACCATTCCTCCAGATTTTTTTTCTGGATCATATGTTGAATCAGTTACGTTCTCATAGGAGCTATAGTTTGGACTGAGCCAGGAGTAAAACTGTCAAGAACATTGATGCAAACTAGTGATTTAATCTCCTTCCAGCTGACTTTCACCTATGGCTGTAGATTTATTTATTTATTTATTTATTTTATTGGATTTGTATACCGCCCTATTCCCGTAGGACTCAGGGCGGTTTACAGGGCAGTTAAAACCATGAATACAAAAAATTAAAAACAAATAAAACAATTAAATTAAATTCAAGCCCCAAGAGTAAATCTAAAACCCAGTTAAATTCACAACCCCACAGTCTGGACCAAACAGAATGAAGAGCCAAGTTTTCAGGTCCCGGCGAAAGGAGCGAAGGTCGGGGGCAGTCCTAAGTTCTGTGGGTAGTTGGTTCCATAGGGCAGGCGCACCCACAGAGAACGCCCTTCCCCTGGGAATAACCCGCCGGCATTCATTAACTGGCAGTACCCTGAGAAGGCTCTCCCTGTGGGGGTGCACAGGACGATGGGAAGATGATGCCGGCAGCAGGTGTTCCCTTAGATAGTCCAGACCCAAGCCATTTAGGGCTTTATAGGTCATTACCAGCACCTTGAATCTCACCCGGAGGGCAACCGGAAGCCAATGCAGCTCACGGAGAAGAGGTGTTACACAGGAGTATCAGGAAGCTCCCATCAAAACTCATGCGGCTGAATTCTGCACCAGTTGAAGCCTTCGGGTGGTCCTCAAGGGCAGCCCCATGTAGAGGGCATTGCAGTAGTCTAACCGGGAGGTCACGAGCGCATGAGTGACTGTACGTAGAGCATCTCGGTCCAGATAGGGACGCAACTGGCGCATAACATTCACATAACAAAAATCAAATTTAGATTAGTATGGTTTGCAGTGATACTGTGTAGACTCACATCCCTTAAAAAAATAATAGTGGAATTGAGATAGAAAGGATCCAAGCAATTCATCTCAAAGGTTAATAAAAAATGATGATTTATCCAATGACCATTTCTGATTTTAATACCACCGAGTTCCCTAATTACTAAATGCTCTTTTATTTTATTTATTTATTTATTTATTTGTTTGTTTTTATATACCGCCCTTCTCCCGAGGGACTCGGGGCGGTGTACAGAGCAAGGTAGGTATACAGTTAAACAGTAGTAAAAATAAATGAAACCCCAAGCGCTATCAGGCCAGGCCGGACTGCTGGAACAGGTAGGTTTTTAAGTCGCGCCGGAAGGTGCGAAGGTCGGGGGCCATCCTGATTTCGGTAGGCAAGCAGTTCCAGAGGGTTGGGACGCAAGGTCCTTGCAATGTATTTTCCTTTCTGGCTATATCATTATAAAATATTTTCATTAAATTTAATTCCATTTTCATTATATTGGGAGAGGACTGGATTCTGTTTCTCCCTTTTCTTCCACTGTAATCATATCCACATTAGAATAGTTGCCCAATAAAAGTGACTTCCACTTCTTTGGCAATATATATGACTACACATTTAAGCAAAGCAATGTAAAGACTCTCTCACATTGATCCCTTGTCTATGTACATGTTGGTTTGGGGAAGCCATACAGAAATGACTTATTCATTTATTTATGTCCCACCTTTATTATTTTTATAAATAACTCAAGGTGGTAAACACACACGTTATTCCTTCCTCCTACCTATTTTTCCCCCACAATAACCCTGTTGGCTTTCAGGTCCAAGGCGGGACTAGAACTTACAGTCTCCTGGAGATTGGCCCAAAGTCACCCAGTCAGCTTTCATGTTCAAGGCAGGACTAGAACTCACAGTCTCCTGGCGATTGGCCCAAAGTCACCCAGCCATCTTTCGTGCCTAAGGCAGCAGTAGAACTCCAAATCTCCTGGTAATTGGCCTAAAGCTATCCAGCTGGCTTTCATGCCCAAAGTTTGGACTAGAATTCATCTTCTCCTAGTTTCTGGCCTGATGCCTTAACAGCAGTGGTGGGATTCCAATTGGTGAACAACCGGTTCTCTGTGTGGATGCCGCTTCCGGAGGTCGCTTCCGTTCTGGGCCTGGGCAACAAAAAATTAGCCGAAGTGGTGCGAACCGGCTGAATCCCACCACTGCTTAACAGTTGACCAAACTGGTTCTCTTTTACAGTTTACTTCTTCCCAATGTTTGTTTTACTTTCCCCATCTTGGAATTTTTTCTTTGTTTATTTGCTTCGTAGTCCATATCTAAAACCTAAAGATGTCCAGCTCTGTAGATCTTTTGGGATCCCTCAAGGTCAACTAGGTTTTGCCGTTTGCTATAAAGGCAAGGTGCAGTGTATGCCTCCCAGCATACACAAAGGACAGCACAGCAGGAGGCTGATGGTGCAGATCAGCAGAGGGGCTGGACAGCTCCGAGCGATGACTGCTCACTCAGGATAAGCCTAATGACTTAAGCTGTTGACAGCCCCAGGCATGGTCAGCCTGGTGGGAAGCCAGGATCTACACCCATTGTCACCTGCACTGGCAGGAAGCCCAGGTTTGAACTGATTGGATGCCATCCACCTGGGCAGGTACAAATAGACACCAGGCTTCCCTGTTTCCCCAGTTCGTTCTGTTCAGAATAAACTCATCTCTACCCCAGCTCTGTGTCCGTCTCTATGTGAAGCACGCGACTTTACACAAGGATCCAGCAGGCAGGGCTTATCAATATCCTGATATTTCTGCTTTGTTCTACAGAAAGAGATAACCTCCTTTTCCCAACTGCCTATAATTGACGCTAATCCCTAGTTGGTCCACTCTTTCTTTTGTATAGTTTCCAGCATTTTTAACAAGTCATTATCCCTCTTTGAAGTCTTCAGAGATAAAAGCGGTGGGGACAACTTGGAAAGGAACAGGATAACATCTATCTGTCACCCTAAAAGAAACTTCAGAATGCAAACAACCGACCCATCATTTTTTCCTTGGGGAGATTATTCTCCCATGGTAGCCATTCTTCAGAATTGCCATTAGGACAAATTCATTTTGCTTTTTTTTTTTACTTTTTCATTTTGCTACTTTTTTTTTCAAAAAAGGGAGGAAGAAATCAGTCTGTTGCCTAGCAACATCGTTCTCCAGTACATTGTCAAGAGGCCAGTATAGTATAAATTGTTAGAAAAAAGCTTGGGGAGGGGTATTCCTAGTTAGGCTTTTTTTGTGTGTGTCCAAGAATAACTATGTTTTAGAAGAGGCCGTTGCAGAGAAAAATGAGACTTTTCTGCACATCTTTGCATATTTGAGATTAAGGCTGTTGTCAACCTCTTTCTCTCTAGACCTTATTTTTCAACTGCTGTCATATTACTTTCTCCATAGTTACATTTCATTCTGAATCCATTTTCTCTTCCCGGTCTTTTATCAATCAACCGTTATGAATTAATACTGTTCAAGAATCTTACTTGCAAATCCTCAAATATTTTCTTCCACTGGAGAAAAAAATGCTGGGTTTTTTGGTTTGTTTTTTGTATCTGATACTCAGGATGCTTAAAATTTTCTTTAAATTTCTCTTGATGGCATTTTTGAGTTGGAAGATGCTGTTGGTGATCTTCCTCTGAGCACACAAGGGCACAAGAGGCAAAATGGGAAGAAAATTCAGTTTTCCAGGCTTAAAGATCCATGCGAAACTTACTAAAACTCCAAATAAAATGGCTGGATTTTCTAGGAGGAAGTATGTACTTCTTGGGCCTGCTTATTCCTCTCCACAACACAAAAGCAGAATAACCTGAGCAATAGAGAAATCCAGAATGACGCAAAGTAAAACCTTACATATTATTGCTTATGTTGCATCATCTACCCCAGAGGTCTTTAACCAGTAACCTCAAGGCTTTCCAGATGACCCAAAAGAGTGACATGATTGAAAACATGAAAAATAGCCCTGTGAGTTATATTTAATGAATTGATCAATTACCCTTAAAATTAATTCGAATCAAATCACATCTAGGGCTGCGTTCTTCTACGTTCAGGCTGTGCGGTAAATCACAGTTATAAAGCATATGAATCATGGTAATACGACTTGGAAATATATCCTCAAAAGTCTGGCAGGCTTCCCTGTCTCATCAGACTAGAAGTGTAGAAGCCTCTGGGTGGACAATTTTCCTTTCCAGCACATCAACTGAGCAAAGATTTTTCAGGTAGAAAATGTCTGAATTAGGAAAGCTGTTTTATTCTTGTTCATTCAATGAAAGTTTGCTCCCAATATGACTCTTGTAAACACTTCAGAAAAAAAGGCTCAGAGAAATTAAGCAGTGACACTTTGGGGAAATTGATAACAAATAGTCACACAATGGCTGCTTTTTAACCTCTGCAGCATATTAAGACAAAGTAAACATCAGGGAGATTACAAGAAAAGAGGCAGTTTTAGTGGCAGGAGTGAATATTCAGTATGCAGAGCAAATGCAGCATAAATCTACATGCTGCTAATGGGGAGCACTTCTTGGAAGTACCATCCAGGCTGAATATTAAGTGCAATAAACAGGAATCATAACACAGGGCTTTTTTTTCACTGCCAGAGAAGATATTACAGGAATCACAAAACAAAGGTGGTCCCGTCATCCTTCAAGACATAGATTAACAGGAAGGCTATAATGTAGTAAGTTAGAAACATCGTTCATTCAAAACACATCTCGCTGTTCAACTCTCATTGATGAGTTGGACACCAGGGGCCTTATAAAATTCCTTCCTAGATTCATAGGCCAAGAAATGGGAAGGAAAGATTTCTTTGAATTATTCCAGGGAGTGGAGAACTTTTATTTATTTACAGCAGGGGCCTCCAACCCATGGGCCTGGGACCGAGACCGGCCCATAGCCTGTTCGGAACAGGGCTGTACAGCCGGAGGTGAGCACTGGGCGAGCAAGTGAAGCTTGATCTGTATTTGCAGCCACTCCCCAGCCTTAGCACTTCAGGTCCACCTCAGATAATCAGGCATTAGATGCTCCTAGGAGCACAAACCCTCCTGTAAATTGCACATGTCAGGCATATTGCTCCCTCTCCCCTCCTCCCCAGTCCATAGAAGAATTGTCCTCCACAAAACCAGTCCCTGATGCCAAAAAGGTTGGGGACCACTGATTTATAGGACCAGGATGATTAAGATGATATCCCACTATTTGGATAGTCCATCTTTTTGGACATCCCAGCCACCACCACCACTTTGTCACGGGTTCCAACCTCCGAGACCCAAGAGGGTCAACAAAACCCCAGTGGTCCCAAAGCAACACACACGCACACACTCAAAGGCTAGTAGTCCCAGAGGTGTTTTTCAAAAGGCAATTAGACTTTTTCTCCCCTTGGAAACATTTTGCTTCTCATCCAAGAAGCTTCTTCAATTCTTCAGAAGAAGCTTCTTGGATAAGAAGTGAAACGTGTTCAAGGAAAAAAAACAACAAGAATGTCCGGTTGCCTTTTGAAAAGCTCTTTTGGGACAACCATGACCTGGATGACTGAGAATCTCCATAGTCAAAGGCTACTACTCACTGCTCACTACTCTACTCTTTCCCACTTCTACTAATCTTCTCCCACTATTCCTCCAACTACTATTACTTCTTGGAGTCCTCCTACTGGGAATAGTATCTCTTTCTACCTGCTTGAGGAACACACATCAACAACACCACACCCAACTGCCTCTCTGCTCATCTTTTATAGCCAACAGTGTTGATGTGTTGGGTAGGGAGAGGCCTAAAGGGCACTAACAGCACAAGTGTAGGGCATTTTGTAGGCAGCCCATCCTCTCGCTGGAAGCCACATCCTTCTTCTACAAAATAGACATGATATCGGGGGTAGGACCAGTGGTGGGATTCAGCCAGTTTACACCACTTTGGCAGAACCGGTAGCTAATTTTTTGTTGCCCAGGCCCAGAACGGACTTCCGGAAGCGGCATCCATGCAGAGAACCAGTTGTTCCCCTATTTGAATCCCACCACTGGGTAGGACTTATTTCTCACCCCATTGAAATCCCCGTAAAAATTCTAGGGATGCTAAATGGTGGTTTTAATTTGCTTTGTGTGCTTTCATGGGAAAAAAACAACAACAACCCACCGTGTTAAATAATAGATATGTAAGAGAGGGGGGAAGTAAACTCTACCAAGTAAGTAGGACCATCTGCCACTTCACAATAAATTAAACTTCAAAACACCGCCAGAAGAATTTATGAAATCATTCTTGAGCAGCCTGAGAATTCAATAGAAAAGAAAAAAAAAGCCTCTCTTGTGAGAAGAGGGAAGATTTTCTGGAAATGGGAACACAGATTTGAATGCAGAAATATTCAACCGCTGGGCTTTCTTGTTCTCCTGAGACTCGTCCCACAGTTGCTTCAAATGGGATTTGGGGTTCTTACATCTAAGCCTAACTTTGAAGGAGGCATGGTGAGGACCATGCAGGAGTGAGATTCTCCAGTGGTGATATCTGTTCTAGCGGCTTCTTTACTGAGACTCAGGGACTACGTTCTTCAGGGCTGTTTCATTTCTTCACAAGGGATAGATATCACAGAATTTAGATAATCGGGTGTGAATTCATCCAATTTTCGGGATCACACAATGCCTAGCTTGAAAATGTTCAGAGATCTTCTTGCAAGACAGTCAGCTCTGCTCCAGTAAGGGCAAAAATGTAGTCTGCATCTAAGCTTTGCCTGTTACAGAACGACAGAATAACAATGTCCTGGTTTCGATAGATGAAACCACTTAAAAGCTTAAAAGCTTCAGTTCAGCTGTCACAGTGCTGACAAACAGAGTTAGAAGTGGCCTTGGAGGTCTTCTTAGTCAAATGCCCTGCTCAAGCAGGTGACCCTATACCAATCTCTTCTTAAAAAAAAAACACAACCCAATGTTGAAGCACCCACAACTTCTGAAGGCAACTTATGTTCCACGGGTTAATTGTCCTCACTGTTCTAGGTTGCTTCTCTCCTTGATTAGCTTCCATTCATTGTTTCTTGTCTTGCCTTCTGGGGCTTTGGAAAATAGGCTGTCCCCCTCTTCTTTGTGGCAGCCCCTTAGATATTGCAACACTGCTATCATGTCACCCCTAGTCCCTTATTTTCACTAGACTAGACCCATCCAACTCCTTCAACTGTTCATCACCGAGTGAGATTCAAGGTGCTGGTGATGACCTATAAAGCCCTAAATGGCATGGGTCCGGATTACTTACTGGAGCACCTGCTGCTGGCTTCAACTTCCCTCCGCCCAGTGCGTTCCCACAGAGAGGGCGTCCTCAGGGTGCCGTCGGTCAGGGACTGACGGCTGGCGGCCCCCAGGGGGAGAGCATTCTCTGTGGGCGCACCTGCCCTCTGAAATCAATTGCCTGTTGAGCTCCGGATGGCTCCCAACCTTCGCTCTTTCTGCCGTGATCTGAAGACCTGGTTGTTTGAACAGGCCGGCCTGGACTAAGGGGTTTGGGTTTATTTTTAACTATTTATTGTTAGGGCTAAATTAATTTAATTTTACTTTTAACTTTTGTACGTTGTATTTTATTGCCCTGTATACCGCCATGAGTCCTTTGGGAGAAGGGCGGTATAGAAATTCTAATAATAATAATAATAATAATAATAAGAATAAGAATAAGAATAAGAATAATAATAATAATAATAATAATAATAATAATAATAACAATAATAATAATATGTTTTAGCCTCCAGCCCCCTAATCATCCTTGTTGCTCTTCTCTCTTTCCAGAGTCTCCACATCTTTTTTATATCATGGCAACCAAAACTGGATGCAGCGTTCCAAGTGTGGATTACCAAAGCGTTATAAAGTGGCAAGAGGAACTGGGTCATCCTCATAGAGATGGCTTGGGTTCTTGTGTATGTCCTGAGGGCTGCTATTTCATGCAGAGGGATGAGAAAAATGATGCTTCAGACAGGATTTTAGCTTTTTAGCTTATTGTTAAGGGCTCGGTCTGTTTTTCACCTCCAGCTTAGTTGTGTTTACTTATATTCACTTGCTTGCACCTTGTTTAGCAGATGCAGAAGAATTTCAAATAAAGGCCTTGAGTGGTTTGAAATGTTATGGTGCCTTCTACAGTGTTCTGATACCATCCTGCTAAACTCCTCACTGGAGCCAATTTGACAGCCTTTCAACAGCTCAAAGAAAAACAAAAAAAAACAAAAACGTGTCTGTATCAACCACCATAACTCTTTCATGGGGTCTCTTTCTTCTGCCTCCATAAGGAAGGGCAACATGTTCTTAGTGCAGAACCAGGCTAAGGGTGGGAGCAAAATCTCCAGGCAAATTGCTGTGCTTTATCACAAGCATCTGAGAACTATTTTTAATGCTAGGAGCTTTTTGCACTACTTTATTATGCTGTTGGCCTTACTCGGATGTATGTTCTGCATAGAACCTTTTCTTTAAAACAAATCTGTTTTAAAAATGGAGGTATTTTTAATTGTTTTGTAAATTCTGCTTGGATGTACTTGTCCATTATGAGGGAGGGAAGAAGGGAGGGAGGGAGGGAGGGAGGGAGGGAGGGAGGGAGGGAGGGAGGGAGGGAAGGAAGGAAGGAAGGAAGGAAGGAAGGAAGGAAGGAAGGAAGGAAGGAGAAAAATACAGGAGTACTGGAACAAAGACTCTCCAATTTTCAAGTATCCTTCTGAAAACAGTATTTTGTGGCCATTTCCACAGAATAAAAATAAAACAGCTCCACCACTGTGAAGGTGGTAGTCATCATGGAAAAGATAGGATGGCCTTTTGACAGCTGAAACTGCGATGTGATTCAGGAATTTTAGATTTTTCAATCTTTTTCTCCCCAAGTTCATGGATGCCCAACTTGATCTGAGAGCCATATTCTGAGCTGAGGACCCCTTTCCAAAAATAGAGGGTAATCTGGGACAAAAGTGAAGTTTTTTTTTCTCCTTTCCTTCCATTTGCACTGAACTAAAGTAAAATATGGTAACATGGTGGCTCAGTGGGTTAGGACGCTGAGCTTGTTGATCAGAAGGTCAGCAGTATGGCGGGTCAAATCCCGAGTGCCGCGTAACAGAGTGAGCGCCTGTTACTCGTCCCAGCTTCTTCCAACCTAGCAGTTCGAAAGCACGTAAAAAAAGGAAGTAGAAAAATAGGGACCACTACGGTGGGAAGGTAACAGCGTTCCGTGCGTCTTTGGCATCTAGTCATGCCGGCCACATGACCACGGAGACATCCTCGGACAAGCGCTGGCTCTTTGGCTTTGAAACGGAGATGAGCACCGGCCCCTAGAGTTGGAAATGACTAGCACGCATGTGTGGGGGAACCTTTACCTTTACCTTAAAGTAAAATATAGTTGATATGATTATTCTTTAGCCATGTATTAAATTGTTTTTTTGTTTCCCTAACAGGTCTCTGCAGGTCACATCTGAAGCGCCTGGGGGCTGTTTGGCCTTAGAAATCCTCAGGTTGTAAGTTACAGCTATAAAACACCCTTTAATATATTATTGGTCTGATCTGTTAGGGTCTGACGTGATACGATAAATCTCAGTTTACCATACTTCAGCGCAGCAAACTTTGGATGCATGGAGACAGTTCTCAACCAGAATTCACTTAGAACGAATGATAAATCCTTCAATCTAAAGTTGTCCAGATGAAGCACTTAAATTTTCATCAACTTTCATTATCTTTGCATCACTGGATGATTTTATAGACTAGCTGAAGATCCCAGCCTATGAACTACTAGTAATTTATTCCTCCAGAGCCTGTCTCTATAGGACTCCAATAATCTGCCCTCAAATCCCCTTTAAGTTGCAGATGTACCTGAATTATCATTATTAAATAAAGATGCTTGACTAGAACTCACAAAGCTCAGCAGCTTCCTTTCCTAAAGACACAGATATTTTATGTCTATCTTCTTCATATCCTAGGTCTAGCACACAGATAAAATGACTAATTCTTGGCCAAATCATAGCAGTACGTTCCAAAAGGAATTGACGATAATAAGCAAAGAGAGAAGTGATCAGATTTCTTTCCTTATTGGGGAAGATTAGGAGTTTGTCAACATTCCAATTGTATGGGTTTCTTTTTTCTGATAGAAGTCATCCAGAATGTAGTGAGCAAAGAGTCAAAGAGCCTTGGTACTTTAGATAGTACATAACCAAGACTGGCTACAATACAGAAGGGATTCTCCAGCATCTGTCAGATCCAATGAGCTTGAACTTTATAGCTCATGGTTGGCTGTGGGGTCCTTGGTGTTTTCTGAATGTGATTATTTTCTTGCAGGCATTTCATGACCCAGCTAGGTAACATCATCAGTGTATCATCAGCCCATCATCCAGCAAGGACTCCACAGTCAACTACAAATGTTCTCTTCTATTGGTAGAACTAGCTTGGTTTTCCCTAAAGGCGCTGAAGATGATAATACTAAGATAATAGTGTAATCCATAGACTTGCTCTCTGCACCTTGAAATAAGAGACCAGGTAGTCCTATGCCCCCTTCATGGATTACTGCCTTGTCGTGGCGAAGGGGCTTGCGTAATTCAATGAAGCTATGAGCTATGCCGTGCAGGGCCACCCAAGACGGACAGGTCATAGCTGAGAGTTCTGACAAAACGTGATCCACTGGAGAAGGAAATGGCAACCCACTCCAGTATCTTTGCCATGAAAACCCTATGGACAGTACCAAAAGGCAAAACGATATGACGCTGGAAGATGAGCCCCTCAGGTCGGAAGGCGTCCAATATGCTACTGGGGAAGAGCAGAGGGCTAGTACTAGTAGCGCCAGAAAGAATGAAGCGACTGGGCCAAAGCCGAAAGGACGCTCAGCTGTGGACATGTCTGGTGGTGAAAGGAAAGTCCGATGCTGTAAAGATTTTTTCTCCATAGGAACCTGGAATGTAAGATCCATGAATCAAGGAAAGCTGGACGTGGTCAAACAAGAGATGACAAGACTGAACATCGACATCTTAGGTATCAGCGAACTAAAATGGACAGGAATGGGTGAATTTAATTCAGATGACCATCAGGTATACTACTGCGGGCAAGAATCCCTCAGAAGAAATGGAGTAGCCTTCATAGTCAATAAAAGAGTAGGAAAATCAATACTGGGATACAATCCTCAAAATGACAGAATGATCTCAGTTCGAATCCAAGGCAAACCATTCAATATCACAGTAGTCCAAGTCTATGCCCCAACCACCAGTGCTGAAGAGGATGAAATTGACCGGTTCTATGAAGCCCTACAGCACCTTATAGAAGTAACACCAAAAAATGATGTCCTTATCATCATGGGGGATTGGAATGCTAAAGTAGGAAGCCAAAAAATAACTGGAATAACAGGCAAGTTTGGCCTTGGAGTACAAAATGAAGCAGGGCACAGGCTGATAGAATTTTGTCAAGAGAATACGATGGTCATAGCAAACACTCTTTTCCAACAACCCAAGAGACGGCTCTACACATGGACATCACCAGACGGTCAACACAGAAATCAGATTGACTATATGCTCTGCAGCCAAAGATGGAGAAGCTCTATACAGTCAGTAAAAACAAGACCAGGAGCTGACTGTGGCTCAGACCATGAGCTTCTCCTTGCAAAGTTTAGGCTTAAACTGAAGAAAGTAGGGAAAAGCACTAGGCCAGTCAGGTATGAATTAAATCATATCCCTGTTGAATATACAGTAGAGGTGACAAATAGATTTAAGGAATTAGATCTGATAGACAGAGTGCCTGAAGAACTATGGACAGAGGTTCGCGACATTGTACAACAGGTAGCAACCAAAACTATCCCAAAGAAAAAGAAATGCAAGAAAGCAAAATGGCTGTCTGAGGAAGCTTTGCAAATAGCTGAGGAAAGGAGGGAAGCGAAAGGCAAGGGAGAAAAACATAGATATGCCCAATTGAATGCAGAATTCCAGAGAATAGCTAGAAGAGATAAGAATGCCTTCTTAAATGAACAGTGCAAAGAAATAGAAGAAAACAATAGAATAGGGAGGACCAGAGATCTTTTCAAGAAAATTGGAGAGATGAAGAGAACGTTTCATGCAAAAATGGGCATGATAAAGGACCAAAATGGCAGGGACCTAACAGAGGCAGAAGAGATTAAGAAGAGGTGGCAAAATTACACAGAAGAACTATACAAGAATGAGCTTAACGTCCCAGATAATCACAATGATGTGGTCACTGACCTCGAGCCAGACATCCTAGAATGTGAGGTGAAGTGGGCCTTAGAAAAGCTGAGCAACAACAAAGCTAGTGGAGGTGACAGTATTCCAGCTGAGCTATTCAAAATCTTAAAAGACAGTGCAGTAAAAGTGCTACACTCAATTTGCCAGCAAATTTGGAAAACTCAACAGTGGTCACAGGATTGGAAAAGATCAGTTTACATTCCAATTCCAAAGAAAGGCAGTGCCAAAGAATGTTCAAACTATCGCACCATTGCACTCATTTCTCATGCTAGTAAAGTCATGCTTAAAATCCTACAAGCTAGACTTCAGCAGTATGTGGATCGAGAACTACCAGAAGTACAGGCAGGATTTCGAAGAGGCAGAGGAACTAGAGATCAAATTGCCAACATACGCTGGATCATGGAGAAAGCTAGGGAGTTCCAGAAAAACATCTACTTCTGCTTCATTGACTATGCTAAAGCCTTTGATTGTGTGGATCATAACAAACTGTGGCAAGTTCTTAAAGAGATGGGAGTACCAGACCATCTTATTTGTCTCTTGAGAAACCTATATGCGGGTCAAGAAGCAACAGTGAGAACTGGACACGGAACCACTGATTGGTTCAAAATTGGGAAAGGAGTCCGGCAAGGCTGTATACTGTCGCCCTGCCTATTTAACTTATATGCAGAGCACATCATGAGAAAGGCAGGGCTAGATGAATCAAAAGTTGGAATTAAGATTGCCGGAAGAAATATCAACAACCTAAGATACGCAGATGATACCACTCTAATGGCAGAAAGTGAAGAAGAACTAAAGAGCCTCTTGTTGCGGGTGAAGAAGGAGAGTGCAAAATTTGGGTTGAAACTTAACATTAAGAAAACCAAGATCATGGCAACTGGCCCTCTCAATTCCTGGCAAATAGATGGGGAAGAAATGGAGGTAGTGACAGATTTTGTTTTCCTGGGCTCCAAGATCACTGCAGATGGGGACTGTAGTCAAGAAATTAAAAGACGCTTGCTCCTGGGGAGGAAAGCCATGGCAAATCTAGACAGCACACTAAAAAGCAGAGACATCACCCTGTCAACAAAAGTGCGTATAGTCAAGGCTATGGTCTTCCCAGTTGCAATGTATGGCAGTGAAAGTTGGACCATAAGAAAGGCTGAGCGCCAAAGAATTGAAGCCTTTGAACTATGGTGCTGGAGAAGACTCCTGCGAGTCCCTTGGACTGCAAGGCGATCAAACCGGTCAGTCCTAGAGGAGATCAATCCTGACTGCTCTTTAGAAGGCCAGATCCTGAAGCTAAAACTCAAATACTTTGGCCACCTAATGAGAAGGAAGGACTCACTGGAGAAGAGCCTAATGCTGGGAAAGATTGAGGGCAAGAGAAGAAGGGGACGACAGAGAATGAGGTGGCTGGATGGAGTCACTGAAGCAGTAGGCGTGAGCTTAAATGGACTCCAGAAGATGGTAGAAGACAGGAAGGCCTGGAGGAATGTTGTCCATAGGGTCGCAATGGGTCGGACACGACTTCGCAGCTAACAACAACAACAACAGTCCTATGCACAATAATTTGGTATAGTGGTTAACATGCTGGAAACTAGGAGATGGTGAGTTCTATTCCT